>NC_092363.1:6709448-6744143 GCF_030848805.1 Temnothorax longispinosus | reverse complement strand
AATGTCGCTGAAGCTAGCAGCGGGAGCTAGCAGCGGAACGTCTCGCGGACAGGGCCGAATATCATGTGGGTTCCTCAGGGGGTCCGAACGTATCGTAGGTTAATTATTATCGGCCGCTGGGCTTTTCATAGATATTATTAATTAATAAAGATTAAATATATCTATATATAAATATTTTTGACAATATTCAAACTGTTTTTTCATCGGTTTGATATAAAAACATGTTTTAATTGTTATAGATTATTCGATAAATAATTGTAGAACATAGCAAAGAACGATTTTCTCCAAATTTTTAGGGAATTACGTTCGTGCGATAACCAAACGATTCAGCAATTATTTGCGAAGGGACGCGGTTTCCTTTAATTGTTATTAATTTTTTATTATATAATTTATACAGCAGCGACCGATCGCAAAGAACGATTCTCTTCAAATTTTTAGGGGATCACGTTCTTGCGATAACAAAACAATTTAGCAAGTATTTGCGAGGGGACGCGGTTTCCTTTAATTGTTATTATTTTTTATTAATAATTTATACAGCAGCGACCGATCGCAAAGAACGATTCTCTTCAAAATTTTTAGGGGATCACGTTCTTGCGATAACAAAACAATTTAGCAAGTATTTGCGAGGGGACGCGGTTTCCTTTAATTGTTATTAATTTTTTATTAATTGTTTATTCGGTGGCGACCGATAGCAAAGAACGATTCTCTTCAAAATTTTAGGGGATCACGTTCTTGCGATAACAAAACAATTTAGCAAGTATTTGCGAGGGGACGCGGTTTCCTTTAATTGTTATTAAATTTTTATTAATATTTATACAGCAGCGACCGATCGCAAAGAACGATTCTCTTCAAAATTTTAGGGGATCACGTTCTTGCGATAACCAAACGATTCAGAAATTATTTGCGAAGGGACGCGGTTTCCTTTAATTGTTATTAATTTTTATTAATTGTTTATTCGGTGGCGACCGATCGCAAAGAACGATTCTCTCCAAATTTTTAGGGGATTACGTTTCTTGCGATAACAAAACGATTTAGCAAGTATTTGCGAGGGGACGCGGATTTTTTCATTCTTATTAATTTTTTATTAATAATTTATACAGCAGCGACCGATCGCAAAGAACGATTCTCTTCAAATTTTTAGGGGATCACGTTCTTGCGATAACAAAACAATTTAGCAAGTATTTGCGAGGGGACGCGGTTTCCTTTAATTGTTATTAATTTTTATTAATTGTTTATTCGGTGGCGACCGATAGCAAAGAACGATTCTCTTCAAAATTTTAGGGGATCACGTTTCTTGCGATAACAAAACAATTTAGCAAGTATTTGCGAGGGGACGCGGTTTCCTTTAATTGTTATTAAATTTTTATTAATAATTTATACAGCAGCGACCGATCGCAAAGAACGATTCTTTTCAAAATTTTAGGGGATCACGTTCTTGCGATAACCAAACGATTCAGAAATTATTTGCGAAGGGACGCGGTTTCCTTTAATTGTTATTAATTTTTTATTAATTGTTTATTCGGTGGCGACCGATCGCAAAGAACGATTCTCTCCAAATTTTTAGGGGATTACGTTCTTGCGATAACAAAACGATTTAGTAAGTATTTGCGAGGGGACGCGGTTTTTTTTAATTCTTATTAATTTTTTATTAATAATTTATACAGCAGCGACCGATCGCAAAGAACGATTCTCTTCAAATTCTTAGGGGATCACGTTCTTGCGATAACAAAACAATTTAGCAAGTATTTGCGAGGGGACGCGGTTTCCTTTAATTGTTATTAATTTTATTAATCAAGAGACACGGTAGTGTCTCGCGCCAAGTACACGCGAAGCGAGACCGCACCGTGACTCTTTTACGCGACGCGACGGGTTGCGGGTATACGAGATGTTGAGATCTCGATAACGAGTGAACGGATCAAGTTCTAATTAGGCTTGATCGATAGCTTGGGGTCCAATTAGGGGGGAGTTTCTTTTATAATATTCCGCTACGTGCCCTACGAGCGGAGATATTGCAACGCAAAGTCCAAATGTCAAAAATTTTTTTTAAGATACTTTCTACGTCAACCGCTCTCATTCATTATAACATACATGTAACAAACAGAGAACGTCACTTTCACTTTTTCGACACTGGCGGCTAGCAGCGTTAGTATCGCAGTGCAGTGCAGTGCAGTGCAGTGCAGACAGTGCGTTCGTTTAACGCGCTGTCAGAGTGTCAGTCAGTTCATCAGTTATAACCTATCTCGAGAGAGACATGGTAGTACGCGCGGAGCGAGACCGACCGTGACTCTTTACGCGACGCGACGATTAATTCAAGGTAATTGTTTTATGTAATTATCCTATAATTATCTTATTCTATATATTACTGTTATACTTGTACTATTTTATTTACTGTTTATACTACGTTTACGTGAGTGTTTATACATACAGGTTAATAACCTATTATATTATTTTTTATATTGACAGCAGGGAGCTCTGATACTGAGATCAAGGAGCCTGTTCACACGAGGCGTTTCTGCCGCGCGATTGCGGCCGCGCGTTAACATTTGCACGAGCCGCACGCTGTCGCGAGGTATAAGGTGCGACAACGCGCGCATACGCGCGTACGCGAAACGGCAGTAACACCGTAATCGTGCCGGCGATATACTGAATTGAAAATTGAATTGCTTCGTGCTTATCCCGAGATTTCGTATCCCTACATCGTGTTATCACCGCTGCCGGAAAAGAAGGTTCTCTACGCTTGGCAGAAAGTGACGACTGACACGTTCGATCCCGACTTCGTTGATCGCAGAAGAGCTGGACTCGAGGTACGTTTCCGATTTGCAATTATAACAGTATCGTGCGATGAATGTTGTACCCAATTATAACGTCAAATGAAGTTGTGCACGTTGCTAGTATTCTGATTATACAATACATTTTTACTTTGTAGAGGTATTACATATTGACAGCAGAGAGCTGATACCGAGGAGATCAAGGAACCTGTTCACAGGTATATATTGACGGCAGGGAGCTGATGCCGAGGAGATCAATCCCGTTTACACGGAAGGAATTATCGAAAGGGACGAGGAGGAAAATAAACTTAGGGAAGAATTGAGACAAGAATGGGGTAGAAAGCAGAACGCGTTGAAGGAAGAAGAAATTGAGATCACATTCAGTTATTGGGATGGATCTGACCATCGTCGGAGTGTTATAATGAAGAAAGGTGAATGTCTCAGTGGTTTAGAGAACGTTTAAGTTATTAAAATACTCCAGTGCCACTTTTGGAGTAACATTGGCATGATATATAATGTTCTGCTGCATAAATTAAATTTTTACACACAGGTAATTCTATCTATTAGGTTCTTCAGAGATGTTTAGAAGTTCTGAGGCGTGAATTCAGCGAGCTTAAAACAGTAATGGCAAATCAGTTAATGTATGTCAAGGAGAATCTTATATTACCGCACCATTATACGTTTTACTGCAACTATAACTAATTTATTGTAACTAAGGTAAATATACTAAATGATAAAACTTATGAAGCAATATCACAATGTTGGCATGTTATTTTAATGTATGTAATATTGCGATTAGGCACGAGGAAAGAGCGGGCCTCTGTTCACATTTGACGTTCACGATGATATTCGTATTAAGCACGATGCTTCTGTCGAAACCGAGGAATCACATGTCGGAAAAGTTTTACTTAGGTATTTATTATTAAAAGAATACTTTGTATAATTCTCTTTTATGTTTTTCTCATTAGATCATGGTACGAGAGGAACAAACACATTTTTCCAGCGAGTAGATGGGAACCTTTTGATCCAACGAAAAGTTACGACAAGTATACAGTGTCGGATAAAAATAGGAAGAAAGCTAAAATCTGATCTTAGATTCAACGAATTGTCCAATTTTGTTTAAAGGATTCAGATTCAAGGACTGTAAATATTATAACCAGATAAATAACTTTGTTTCATCGTACAATTGATTCATTATAAAACAGCTGATTATATATATATTATAATCTATTTTATAATTAATATATATTAGCTACATTGTATTTTTAAGGACTGTGATTTTAATTCATTCAGTTATGTGATAATATTTAATTCATTTACTCGATTATGTAGCTCTACTAAATAGTTAAGTTTTCGCAAACATTTGGAGGAAAAATAAAAATACATGAATAGTTTAATGACTTGAATATAATAATTACAATATGAAAATACAAAACCATACTTTAATTCATTCCGATAACAATCAGAAACAGTATTAAAATATTAATCCATGATCAGATCCTCTAACAGAAATCTATTTACAAATATTAGATGTATCATCTCTTGTCATTTCTTGAACATAACTGTACAAAAATAAATATATACAATTATATCGATTATAATCACGTATTAATATTCATAGGTTTGATACAAGTTGGATCCATGTATGTAATATTTTCGGGAAAATGGTCCATTATAATAAACTTTTTCTTAGTCGATCTGTTCAAGCAGTCAAGGAATCCGAACCAATAAATAACTAGTCCAGACCCGAATCTGTTCCAGTAGTTTCCAGTTTCGCACCGTTTTATATTCTTCATGTGTTTTTAATACATAAATAATTACTTATTTGAAAATTTAATAATTAGTGGATAAGGAATAATCACATTGTCAGGTAAATTTTTTATTTAAAAAATAATTAGTTTAATATAAATAATTTAATTATTGCAGATAAACATGATTTAAAAAACATGTTAATGTTATATATATGTATATATACGATATATATGTGTATTTATATCCACTTAACATAGAGAATTGCAAGAATAACATTAAATATAATAAATACGTATTTAATCAATACATATTTAATAAATTTCAAAAATAGGAGACAATAGTTCTATATTATAACTATTATTACATTTAATGTTATAGCGATTCTCTATATAATACGAATATAAATACACATATATGTATATTTGTAAAAAATAAGAGGTTTTATATATATATATATATATATATTAATAAAAAAATTTAATTAGTTGTTATTGTCAATTTGTAAATAATTAAAAAATAAAAAATGGAAATTTTTTGCCGATACTTGCTTATCACTACAAAATGCATGATATCAGTACAAAATTACCTTTTTCAAAAAAGGTAAAAAAAGGCGCCAAGTACACGCGCAATGTATGTTGTAAATCTAAAAATCTAAAATGGTAGTAGCTTTATTTCTTTCTAACAAAATAATTCACAAAATTTCGTTACCTAACTCAACCCAAGTGATGATATATGTATAGTAGCTTTATTTCTCCCTAACAAAATAATTCACAAAATTGCGTTACCTAATTCAACCTAAGTGATACGTATTTCAAAAAAAGATGTGAAATCTTTAAATTGCGCCAATTGCAAAGAGAATATATACACTTTGAAAAATAATTTTGCAACTACTTTTAAAAAATGAAACAAAATTGTGTTACCTAACTCAGCCCAAGTGGTATGTATCTTTGTATTCCTGAGAGTCTTTCTATCAACCCAAGTGGTAGTAGTTTTAATTCTCCTTGATAAAATTATAATATTACAAAGAATTATTTTAATCACAAAGAATTAAAGAGGTAACATTATAAAATAAAAATATTTAATTAAAATAAAATAAATAAATTTTTCTTGTAAAAAACTTGGCGCTGCTTTTTTAAGGTCAACCCAGACAAACTTGCATAGGTGCATAAGCATATGCATAAAGAGATGGATTGGTCTATTTCCTTTTGCACATATACATGTAAACCAATCAATTTCTTACGCTTATGTTTATGCGCTATGCAAATTTGTCTGGATAAGAGCCTCCGCACAAGACTCTCGTATGATAGCGTAGCGTAACGTAACGTGGATTAACGCACAAGAAACGTATCGGTTAGAGCCTCCGCATAAAATTTTCGTATGGTAACGTAACGTAGATCAACGCACAAGAAACGTATTGACGTATAAAGCGTCATCTACAATGGCAGCAGGAGTATACAGTAAGACGTAAGCAGTAAGTTATTGACTAATGGGATTTTTACAATTCAAGAATAATCGACTGTGATTGGTCAATAGAATAGCTTACTGTTTACGTCTTACTGCATACTCCTGCTGCCATTGTAGACGACGCTTAACGCCGTAACCGATACGTTTCTTGTGCGTTGACCCACGTTTCGTTACACTACGTTGCCATACGAAAGTCTTGTGCAAAGGTTCTAAACCTTAAAAAAGCAGCGCCAAGTTTTTACAAGAAAAATTTATTTATTTATTTTAATTAAATATTTTTATTTATAATGTTACCTCTTTAATTCTTTGTGATTAAAATAATTCTTTGTAATATTATAATTTTATCAAGGAGAATTAAAACTACTACCACTTGGGTTGATAGAAAGACTCTCAGGAATACAAAGATACATACCACTTGGGCTGAGTTAGGTAACACAATTTTGTTTCATTTTTTAAAAGTAGTTGCAAAATTATTTTTCAAAGTGTATATATTCTCTTTGCAATTGGCGCAATTTAAAGATTTCACATCTTTTTTGAAATACGTATCACTTAGGTTGAATTAGGTAACGCAATTTTGTGAATTATTTTGTTAGGGAGAAATAAAGCTACTATACATATATCATCACTTGGGTTGAGTTAGGTAACGAAATTTTGTGAATTATTTGTTAGAAAGAAATAAAGCTACTACCATTTTAGATTTTTAGATTTACAACATACATTGCGCGTGTACTTGGCGCCTTTTTTTACCTTTTTTGAAAAAGGTAATTTTGTACTGATAACCAAACGATTCAGAAATTATTTGCGAAGGGACGCGGTTTCCTTTAATTGTTATTAATTTTTTATTAATTGTTTATTCGGTGGCGACCGATCGCAAAGAACGATTCTCTCCAAATTTTTAGGGGATTACGTTTCTTGCGATAACAAAACGATTTAGCAAGTATTTGCGAGGGGACGCGGTTTTTTTCAATTCTTATTAATTTTTTATTAATAATTTATACAGCAGCGACCGATCGCAAAGAACGATTCTCTTCAAATTTTTAGGGGATCACGTTCTTGCAATAACAAAACAATTTAGCAAGTATTTGCGAGGGGACGCGGTTTTCTTTAATTGTTATTAATTTTTATTAATAACTTATACAGCAGCGACCGATCGCAAAGAACGATTCTCTTCAAAATTTTAGGGGATCACGTTCTTGCGATAACAAAACAATTTAGCAAGTATTTGCGAGGGGACGCGGTTTCCTTTAATTGTTATTAATTTTTTATTAATAGTTTATACGGTGGCGACCGATAGCAAAGAACGATTCTTTCCAAATTTCTAGGGGACTACATTCTTGCAATAACAAAACAATTTAGCAAGTATTTGCGAGGGGACGCGGTTTCCTTTAATTGTTATTAATTTTTTATTAATTGTTTATTCGGTGGCGACTGATAGCAAAGAACGATTCTTTCCAAATTTTTAGGGGATCACGTTCTTGCAATAACAAAACAATTTAGCAAGTATTTGCGAGGGGACGCGGTTTCCCTTAATTGTTATTAATTTTTTATTAATTGTTTATTTGGTGGCTTGCCAAAACGTTTTGTTATCGCAACAACGTAATCCCCTAAAAATTTGGAGAAAATCGTTCTTTGCGATCGGTCGCCACTGAATAAATTATTAATAAAAAATTAATAACAATTAAAGGAAACCGCGTCCCCTCGCAAATACTTGCTAAATCGTATTGTTATCGCAAGAACGTAATCCCCTAAAAATTTGGAAAGAATCGTTCTTTGCTATCGGTCGCCACCGAATAAACAATTAATAAAAATTAATAACAATTAAAGGAAACCGCGTCCCCTCGCAAATACTTGCTAATCGTTTTGTTATCGCAAGAACGTAATCCCCTAAAAATTTGGAGAGAATCGTTCTTTGCTATCGGTCGCCACCGAATAAACTATTAATAAAAAATTAATAACAATTAAAAGAAACCGCGTCCCCTCGCAAATACTTGCTAAATTGTTTTGTTATCGCAAGAACGTGATCCCCTAAAATTTTGAAGAGAATCGTTCTTTGCGATCGGTTGCTGCTGTATAAATTATTAATAAAAAATTAATAACAATTAAAAAGAACCGCGTCCCCTCGCAAATACTTGCTAAATCGTTTTGTTATCGCAAGAACGTAATCCCCTAAAAATTTGGAGAGAATCGTTCTTTGCTATCGGTCGCCACCGAATAAACAATTAATAAAAAATTAATAACAATTAAAGGAAACCGCGTCCCCTCGCAAATACTTGCTAAATCGTTTTGTTATCGCAAGAACGTAATCCCCTAAAAATTTGGAGAGAATCGTTCTTTGCTATCGGTCGCCACCGAATAAACAATTAATAAAAATTAATAACAATTAAAGGAAACCGCGTCCCCTCGCAAATACTTGCTAAATTGTTTTGTTATCGCAAGAACGTGATCCCCTAAAAATTTGAAGAGAATCGTTCTTTGCGATCGGTCGCTGCTGTATAAGTTATTAATAAAAATTAATAACAATTAAAGGAAACCGCGTCCCCTCGCAAATACTTGCTAAATTGTTTTGTTATCGCAAGAACGTGATCCCCTAAAAATATGAAGAGAATCGTTCTTTGCGATCGGTCGCTGCTGTATAAATTATTAATAAAAAATTAATAAGAATTAAAAAAAAACGCGTCCTTTCGCAAATACTTGCTAAATCGTTTTGTTATCGCAAGAACGTAATCCCCTAAAAATTTGGAGAGAATCGTTCTTTGCTATCGGTCGCCACCGAATAAACAATTAATAAAAAATTAATAACAATTAAAGGAAACCGCGTCCCCTCGCAAATACTTGCTAAATTGTTTTGTTATCGCAAGAACGTGATCCCCTAAAAATTTGAAGAGAATCGTTCATTGCGATCGGTCGCTGGCTGTATAAATTATTAATAAAAAATTAATAAGAATTAAAAAAAACCGCGTCCCCTCGCAAATACTTGCTAAACTCGTTTTGTTATCGCAAAACGTAATCCCCTAAAAATTTGGAGAGAATCGTTCTTTGCTATCGGTCGCCACCGAATAAACAATTAATAAAAAATTAATAACAATTAAAGGAAACCGCGTCCCCTCGCAAATACTTGCTAAATTGTTTTGTTATCGCAAGAACGTGATCCCCTAAATTTGAAGAGAATCGTTCTTTGCGATCGGTCGCTGCTGTATAAATTATTAATAAAAATTAATAAGAATTAAAAAAAACCGCGTCCCCTCGCAAATACTTGCTAAATCGTTTTGTTATCGCAAGAAACGTAATCCCCTAAAAATTTGGAGAGAATCGTTCTTTGCGATCGGTCGCCGCTGAATAAATTATTAATAAAAAATTAATAACAATTAAAGGAAACCGCGTCCCCTCGCAAATACTTGCTAAATCGTATTGTTATCGCAAGAACGTGATCCCCTAAAAATTTGGAAAGAATCGTTCTTCTTTTCTATCGGTCGCCACCGAATAAACAATTAATAACAATAAAGGAAACCGCGTCCCCTCGCAAATACTTGCTAAATCGTTTTGTTATCGCAAGAACGTAATCCCCTAAAATTTGGAGAGAATCGTTCTTTGCTATCGGTCGCCACCGAATAAACTATTAATAAAAATTAATAACAATTAAAGGAAACCGCGTCCCCTCGCAAATACTTGCTAAAATTGTTTTGTTATCGCAAGAACGTGATCCCCTAAAAATTTGAAGAGAATCGTTCTTTGCGATCGGTCGCTGCTGTATAAGTTATTAATAAAAATTAATAACAATTAAAGGAAACCGCGTCCCCTCGCAAATACTTGCTAATTGTTTTGTTATCGCAAGAACGTGATCCCCTAAAAATTTTGAGAGAAATCGTTCTTTGCGATCGGTCGCTGCTGTATAAATTATTAATAAAAATTAATAAGAATTAAAAAAACCGCGTCCCCTCGCAATACTTGAAATCGTTTTTACTTTTTATCGCAAGAACTAATGCCGTCTGACCCGACAGGGTATAGTAGGACCCCTGAAAAATTGGAGAGAATCATGTCTTTGCTATCGGTCGGGGCCCCTTCCTACTCCCATTCCTCCCCCCTTTCCTCACTCCTTTCCCTTCCCCGAATAAGTGTGAGCAATTAAGAGAGTAAAAAATAATACAATTGGGAAAGGAAACCGCGTTGGGGGTGGCCCTCGCAAATACTTGCTAAATGTGTTTTGTTATCCGTGTCGTGCAAGAACGTGAAGACGTCTTGTCAGCAAGAACGTGATCCCCTAAAAATTTGAAGAGAATCGTTCTTTGCGATCGGTCGCTGCTGTATAAGTTATTAATAAAAAATAATGACAATTAAAAAAAAAAACCGAGTCCCCCCCATCGCAAATACTTGCTAAATCGTTTTGTTATCGCAAGAACGTAATCCCCTAAAATTTGGAGAGAATCGTTCTTTGCTATCGGTCGCCACCGAATAAACAATTAATAAAAAATTAATAACAATTAAGGAAACCGCGTCCCCTCGCAAATACTTGCTAAATTGTTTTGTTATCGCAAGAACGTGATCCCCTAAAAATTTGAAGAGAATCGTTCTTTGCGATCGGTCGCTGCTGTATAAGTTATTAATAAAAAATTAATAACAATTAAAGGAAACCGCGTCCCCTCGCAAATACTTGCTAAATTGTTTTGTTATCGCAAGAACGTGATCACCTAAAAAATTTGAAGAGAATCGTTCTTTGCGATCGGTCGCTGCTGTATAAGTTATTAATAAAAATTAATACAATTAAAGGAACCGCGTCCCCTCGCAAATACTTGCTAAATTGTTTTATTATCGCAAGAACGTGATCCCCTAAAAATTTGAAGAGAATCGTTCTTTGCGATCGGTCGCTGCTGTATAAATTATTAATAAAAAATTAATAAGAATTAAAAAAAAAAAACCGCGTCGTCCCTCGCAAATACTTGCTAAATCGTTTTGTTATCGCAAGAACGTAATCCCCTAAAAATTTGGAAAGAATCGTTCTTTGCTATTTTCTACAATTATTTATCGAATAATCTATAACAATTAAAACATGTTTTTATATCAAACTGATGAAAAAACAGTTTTGAATATTGTCAAAAATATTTATATATAGATATATTAATCTAGGCTATATACAAATTATTTGTACAACTTAAGAAATTAATAAGCGCACTCGGCAAAATACATATGTGTGTACGTGTAATAAAACTTATTCGTTCTATACTTGTGTAAAAGAAAAAGAACGTTTCATTTACGATAAAACAAAATTTATCGAACGAGTACCTGCATTTCTTCACGGAGGTCGACGTTACACTTAATTACCGCTGATAATCGATACTAAACTTATTAACGGTCTCCCGAGAGGATTCCGATCGATCGTAAGCGTACTTTTGCGCGCGAGAGATAAGATTTATTTGTAGCTCTGCGCGAAATAACATGACTTTTGAACTAAATATCACGATAACCGGAAGTGTCTTGCCTTGTCTTTGGAGAGGTCGTCGACCCACCACGGAGGATACTATAAATAGTACGTAATTACGTCGTCGCAGCCGGTACTTGCAGCGAGGGTGATCGCGATTTCTCAAGTCACGTTTATTCGGGTTACCTTCCTCGTAGAATTAACTTCGATTTAACCAGTAAAACAATTCTACTGCATCGCTGTTTTCCAGTCTCATCTATCGTTCCTCGAAGTTTACGCTTCGAAATAAATCTTACAATTAGTGCCTGCACCTTACGTAAGTTAAGAGAATCTATATAGCTGATGCTAACGTCGTAAATAGTCATGGACTATTCAAAGAGCTGATTTATCGTGACAAATTTTTGCAAAATTTTTATAAAAAAGCCGCAAAAAATTCCTCTCTCTGTTACTATAATGTATCTATTTAAAAACACTGTAAATTTTCTAAACTTTCGTAAGTCTAGGTTTTTCAGGAAATATTTTGCTCTTTCAGGAGCAAAAATTATATTTTACGAAAAATAATACAGGAATCCCGCAAACAGAAATTAATGTTCGAGAGAAATGAGATTGTGTACGACATTTATAAAGTTTCGCGATGGTCGAATAAATTCTATGACAGGAGTAAAACGATTCCAAGAACGAAATGTCACTGCATCCCGTCACGCGATATCACGTGTTTGGCGATAATAACGACTGTTTTCCACGTTTTATTCTCTTCGTGCGTAAAGGTATCGAACAAAGAGATTGCCGTCAATAAATTCCTCTCAGCTCACGCGCGATTTTTCGACAAATCTATTATCGAAAATGCATTATACAGTTTATAATTTTTTTACGGAAATCCGAAATATACATTACCATCGACTTCTGATTGAATCTAGACTCGTAACATTTAAATGTCACGGGACGTTCACTTCCCAACGGGAAGCGCGAAGGGGCCGCAAGTAAAGCGCGAAGTAAAACCGCAGGAAAGTTGCGTGGGAAAGAGTGGGAAAGAAATGCGGCAGAGAACAATTGCGCCAGACAAGAGAAAGGTCGGATCTCGTCTCATGAAATCGAGAGAGGTCAACCGTAGCGCGGCGGCTCTTACAAAACCAGACTCGTCGGAGTGAAAAGGCCAAACGAGACGCGATCACGAAATAGTAAACTCTAATTACAGTCCATCGCCGCGGTAAGTCCATTATTTTGCGCGCCGTAGTGACCGTCTTACATTATTTAATCGAATAGATATATCATTAATATAAAATTAATATGTAAGAAATAAAGATAATTTTGGCATCGTTATATTTCTTTATATAGAAAAAGGGGCATATGTTCTCGAAAGAAGTTATAATAAATGTTAACATAAAACAGGAGCGGACTCGTTCTTGATAAGAGTAAGTCGGCGGTATTTATCTAATCTGGTGTTTCTAGCTACGTTTATTACTTGAAATCGTTGATTGGTATAACTTTATTTATCAGTCTCGAAGTATCAGTACATACAATTTCATATATTAAAGTACCAATTCGAGCACGTTTCTACTGCAGAAATTGTAAAATCATATCCGAGTATTCTTCGTTCTCATGTGACGTGACAGGACATAAAAAAAAATGGAATATAAATATTAGATAAAGAAATATTAGGGGACTTCTTTGTTTCCCGATAATTAGCAGACCGAATTCAACTGAAATATTAGCATATATATTACTTTAATATTTATTTTATTGTATTAATATACAAAGTATTCAAAATGTGCAAATGTCAGAAAATGATATATAAATTTCTAATGATAGAATGATAGAAACAATTATTGTTATTTATCATCTTTCAACTTGTTGAACGAATGACAGAGAGCATTTATTATCCGCGTCGCAAATCATATCTAACTAACTGATCTCTATCGAATGAGATAATCAACGCTACAAGTACGTTTCGGCAGAATCATATTTAGCCATTACGCGATGCCAATGGTCGGCTAGAAGTCAATGAATCGCTTAACTCGCAGTCAGTTATACATCACCGGCACATTGTGTAACGGAAAGACCGTAGTTGTACTACGAGACAAAACAGCGCGTGTGTGGGAAAGTGTGCGAGAACGAACGGAAAGTGAATCTCCCTTTGGCACGCATGCATCGCGTTGCTCGAGTCTTCGATCGCGATGCCTGCCGACAGTACGTCAGTTATTCGCGAAAGTTCAAGCATGAAGTTTAGCATAGTTCACCAAAGTCAATTAGCGAGCTATTGCCCAGTCTATAAGAGATAATTTCCTGTTGCTGCTCGAATCTTGCACTGTCTGAAGGTCTGGCTCGTCTATCCGGAAGCTATACCTGCCGCACGATATCGGATTGATAAAATGTTTATCTCGCGCATATCTCCGTATTCTCCGAAGCAAAAAGGTGAAGAAGCACAATGTTGGGAGTTCAATTATTGATTTCCTGTCGAGGAAACATATCACAAGTTTCCTATTATAAAATGGAAAATTTATAGATACATGTCGGAAGATATTTACTCTTTCAAGATAATTCAGTGACTTTGCTTTATCGATTCGATGTAAAGCCAGCTGTTTCAACGCTCCCGTTATTTAACAATACGAAAGATTGCCGACGCGGGATTATAAAATAGATTTGTCACGGTTTTAAAAAACGCTTCGGAATGCATGATCGAATTATTAATGAAGTTGAAATTCAAGTAGCAATGAAAGACAAAAAGTCAGAATCCCCGAGCAGGTGCATGAAGAGTCGATAACATCATCTTTATCTCTCGCTGTCTATTAAGTAGACAGGCTATACGTTAATAACACGTCCGCGTCGAAGACTCGCCACTCTACGCGATGTGCCATCCGCGCTTGTCTATTTGCGGTAACCGTCCCTGAACATAAGAATTACGTCAGGAGCACGTGATTATTCGGACTTCGTAATGGACCATATTCACCTCCCACGAGTGATACATCGAGAATGCCGAGATCGACGCCGAGCACCTTACCGCGGCGCATATTTATTAGACACACGCGTCAGAATCTCTTTTATTGTCAATGACGCGGCGTTTCTCGAAAAATATCTAGCTATGATTCGTATAGGATCAAAATCTCAAGTCGTGTCACGAAAAAGAAGATTGACTGTAGTGGGTGACTGTAGATAATTAAAATCGACGAATTTCGGTAATATAAATTAAGAAACAAATACATCTTATCTATTTAATCGATAATATAAATCGAAAATGTACATCAAAATAATTTAATAAATTGCGAGGCAAAATGATTCGTTGCACGAGCAAGTCGCTGAGTAATGAACCTGTCGAAGCGAATTGATAAAAAAAAAACTGATGTTAACATAAATGCGTTCGAACGAGAATTCGCACGAGGCAACATACCGCAACTTGATGACCGTTTTATGCGTGGGTGGGTAAAAATCCTCGTCTGGGATCATCGCGGGATCCTTGCCTCGGCGGCGAGCGCGAGCCGATACCGTGGCCACGACCGAGCGCTTCTCGCTTTAAAGCGCAAACTGCGACGATGCCTCGACGGCTGCCTCGACGATGTAAAAATTACTGCGTAAAATCCGCTCGTCTAGGATCCCTGCAAGCTCCTCACCTTTCCTGCGCCGCGATTTGGTGCTTGCCTCCAGTGGGGGCCGTTCGCGATCGTGCAACGCGATACAATGTCAAGGCCGCGTTGACGTAATAACGTGATGCACCGTAAAAGTGTGCATCTACGTAAACAAAATATATATATATGTATCACAAATATATCAACCTTATATCTCGGGTACTACGTAGAAAAACATTAATTTGCGCCGCCACGTGCGCGACGCAACGATTGCATTATGCATAATGCAGCACATCCATTACGAGAATAATAATGTCAAGAGAATAAATAATTTCAACAAATGTAATTTCCAACATAAACCAATGTTTCTCTGAGAAACGAGTACAAACTCGAGAAAAATGAGTACGTTGACCGAATTTCTTTTGATTGGGCGGAGAATCCCGGAATTAAACATTGTTCATTCTTCTTCCGTGTTCCCGTCTCGCTTTTTCAAACTGACCGTTTCGAAACGACGACAATGCCGTATTCAGAGGATGCGCCCGCGCGTGTGTATCGCTGTGCCGTCTAAAATGCAGTGAACGCGTCCGTTGTGCGTTCAACGAGACGCGTGCGGTGTAATTGCGTAATAGACATCGCTTGTAATCCCGCGAGCGACACGTACCGGTACACAGTCGCGTTTCCCACATTTTAAATACGTATGCCGGGTTTAGACTGAAGAATGTCCCCGTCATGTGACGAAACACAATTGTTGTTTGCCGCGTAAAACTCCTCGAGGGTCTCCATCCCGCTGGACTGCCGGTCTGTGAACGAACGTGACGCAAAACGATCGTGTATGAACGCGACAAATTTTTATTGAAAATTATTTTGCCTCGTCAGAAAAGAAACGCTCAATTTTAGGCACGACTTGGCCTTATTTAATCCATGAGGTAGCAACGCGGCGTTTGCAACCAAGTATATGAAATGAGTTGGAGAGTATCTCGTGAATGACGGTGCGGCCTGATTAACGCCACGATCGAACGTCATTGTCGCGATAATTAAGCGCTTTCGACGACGAAAGTTTCACGTGCGATTGCTATACGAGCATACATGCAAATTTCCAACGCACGCACTCGCCGGAGATCGTCCGCCTCGCTCTCCGCTCGGCCGAGCGGCCGGCTGCCGCCAAAGGGGACTCTCCTGGTGCCCCGCGAGTGCAGTGACGGAATCTCTATAAATAGAAACTGAAATGCGCGAAACGGCTGTATCGATGCAAAAATGCAGAGCCAATCTGCGAATCGTTGCGGCGGCGACCGAATCGCGTGCTCCCCACGGAAAAAATCCACGGCGCGAAATCGCCTCTGCAACTCGTTCTTGCGACGGTCACCAATGGTTTCGTAATAAAGAAAAACTGTATATTTTTACGGAAGCTTATGTTCCAATAAATTTATTATTATTAGATTTTCCGACGCGGCGTTTCGTGACAAAGAAAAGCTGTATATTTTTACGGAAGCTTAAGTAAATTTATTATTCCGTACGTTTTTCGATGTGACATTTAAACGTTACTGAAATTATACTACGTTTACGCGAGCGTTACTTTTGTAGTAACTTACGATAATTTACTCCGCGTAAACGAGTGAATTACCCTGCAGAAGTAACGCTCGCGTAAACGTAGTATTAGTCCGAGATCGGAACATTCCGAGTTTTGACAAGGCAGCGACGACGTAAATTAATTAATCACGCGAATGAGCGGTTTTATGTCGGAGTCTCTTAACGCGACGAGCTACAAGTGAACATCATCTGTTTTTCCATACCACGCGGATTATCCTTCCACCAAATTTTGCCGGTATATTCTCCAATCCCTCGCGATCGAAGATAATTTATTGTATGTATCTGCGATACTGCACGACGCTCCTTATTTCTAAATTAATCTTGAGTCATCGTTTTGAAATGTTGAATTGCATTTGCACGATAACGCGTACGATCGATCGGTAGATTGCTAATCTCTCGACTGTCGAGTTGCGAAACGGAACTCGTAGCAACAAAATATTGACGCGACCGACGGTATCTCTATCGCGAAAAGAAACATTTTCTTCCAGACACATCGATACGTAAACTTCCGGCCGTTAATAATAATCGTCGGTGATCTTCGATCGCGAGTAATTTCAATGCCGGACCTTGCCGCACCAAGCAAAATAATAAAATTCCTCGTGAAAGAGCATCGGAAATAAAGCGAACGTAAAATCTTGCGAGCATATCGATACGATCGAGCGAAAATGAGAGAAAGAATTCAAGGGTAAGTACGAGGATACGAGGGTCACTCTCTCGCGCGTCGCAGCTACGACAGATCAAATAAATTAGATTCATTCGTACGTTTTGAAGGATCGATACCTCCAATGTCAACAGTATTACCCGCGACCCACGATAATCCTTATTGATCTTTCTCCGCGCGCCGATGCACGCGTCGTGCACAGTAATTTCCGCTCACGTATAATTCCTCGAACTCGAAGGACACAATACAATACCACCGGTGCCGGCGTCGCGCTTGTAAACACCCCGTATATCAAATATCAATCACCGACGTAAGCGAGCGTTCGAACTGTCGGCCAATGGGAAACGAAAGCTTTGCGAACTGTCGATGTATAAAACAACGAATTTACAAATTTACACGTAGGCAGACGCGCGCGAGAGAAACCACGTAACCGGTGTGGTTCTGAAAGGCTAGGCGTCTCGCGAGAAAGAGAAAGAGAAGGAGAGAGAGAGAGAGAGAAAGAGAGAAAACACACGGGGGTTGACGTACCTGGTGGTGCTCTTGAAGAAGTTGTTGCTCTCGCGGTTCATCAGCTCGCTGCGGAACCGCGACATCTCGTCCTCCATCTTCCTCATCTCGGCGTCGAAACGCTCGCGTATGTTGGAGAACTCGGTGTCGATCACGCTGAAGTCACCGAGTTTGATGGGAATGTTGCGCTTGATACCACTGTCGGCCATGTTTCTCGCCCCGGGCAGCACTCTCTTTTGTACACTGTGTGTATATGTATATGTATCACTTGACGAGGACCCTTCGCGCGCCCGTCGAAGCACGAATTTCGATCGCGAATCTAGGGAAACCGGTGTATACTGGGATATTCGATACTCGCGCGTGACTCGCAAACCGTGTCTCGTTCCCGTCCAAAGAGTAAGTGAGCGGCGGCGGCTCGCCGGCGGCCCCTTAAATATCCGGCGACGCCGGCGAGGCCGCTCGTGGGTGTTCGGCCGCGCTCGGCCGCGCTCGGCTCGCCTCGCGGTCGGTCGGTTGCTCGGCGCCGGGCGCCGGCGCCGTACACCGTGCGCCGTTTCGCCGTTTCGCGGCGGGCGGACGTTCGCGAGCTATTTGACACGCACGATGAAGACCCTAAATTTAATTAGACATTTAATCGCCGAATACGCGGCAGCGTCGTTAGCGAAAAGCGTCCGTCAGGACGCGAATTGGGGCAGCGTCACCGCCTACATCCCGCGCGAAAGAGCACGATCGTTTTTTTTTTGTCGTTTACCGAATGCCGTTGATTGACGTAAACGAAAGTTCGGCATAACTTCGTTTCCCAAAATTCCCAAGGAGGATTGCCCTGTCTAATCGTTTAAAATAATTTTAAAATATTTAATTGATGTATTTAGTCATTAATGTATTAATAATCACCCATTTCTTTTTAAGAAAAAAAAGAACAGAAAGATGCAGAAAGGCGATTAAATTTTGATACATATACTTTGGATAAATTAGACTGGTTGACGAATTCAAGAGAATCGACTTCCCTCCCACCGAGGAAATCCTCCATTGAGGCCAACGTGTTTTAACTGTCCGGTAGATTGCGGCCGGACTTATTCTCGTGTTAAAACAAATAATACGTCACGCGAAAGCGGGGCCGCGCTCTTAGAATTTGTTCATATAAAGAATCGCGCGTGGGCGAGAGGCGCGATGTCGACGCGAACGGCACAAAACGAATCGTCATTGCCCGCGCAACAGTGCATGACTAATAAACTCGCGCGATCATTTCCTTATAAACGACCCCCGCGAAAGAACAATCTCGTGAATTCCATGTACGCCGTACGCGTCCGTGATAGAATTATCACGGCCGGTACGGGAAAGATGGGAATAAAGTAATCGCAGCTGCAGGGTGCAAAAATATAATATTTTCATTCTATACACATATAGTGGCTCCCACAATTCTTCCGAAAAGATTTGCAATATTTAAAACCTTTAAACCTCGTTTTTATACACCGTCGTGGACGAGAACGATTTCACTCGCGTCGGAAAACGTAAGCCGAAGATAAAAGGGCTCGAGATGACGTAAGACGCTTTAAGTGCTGGTCTACAACCTTGCTTTAAAGGATATTTAAGCTCTAAGTCGTAAGAAATTGTCCAATCACAATGGAATGTGAGGAGAGTACTCGATTGTCAATTTCTTACGGCTTAGAGCTTAAATTGTAGACCACCACCAGCTCTGCCACCACTAACAAGTTGCAACGGCGGATGATATAATTTTTACGGTGCTGATCGTTTAATTAGACGGAATTAAAAGGTCCCGACGAAGTCAATAACTCATCGGAGGATCGACAATACATCGTTTAACGCGGTGATGCATTCACGGAGGCTGCAATGGTCATCAATGAGAATTTTAATTGAAAGAAATTAAAACTTTCTTCGCGCGGCGAGTAACAGAGCTAAAATTTTTCGTAGTAAAATCGTCGCCTAGTTTATAAATTGAAGACATTGCTCACATTGCCGCGGTATAATGCCCGATCTACAATAGCTGTAGTAAGCTGTAGTAAGCCTCAAACCGTAAGAAATTGACCAATTACAGGCGAATGTGAGGAGAATAATCGACTGTGATTGGTCAATTTCTTACATCTTGAGACTTTATACTACAGCTTACTGCTATTGTAGATCGGGCATAACAGCCATATGTGTCTGATTATCTTTTTAATTTTTAAACAATATTGCACAAATTTTAAATGAAATTATGAAACTCGCGCGATCGATGGAAGGCGCGGATTCCCAACGTCAACAAAAGTCGATCAGGAGACGACGCATTCTTCCCGCATTGCGTCCGTCGAAAAAATTGGCAATCGCTCCACGCGACGCGTCATCGAGCCGAGAATGTGGCGGTAAAGGACTGTCGTCACGAGAGAATTCTTTTACGGTATTGAAACCGAGTCCCGCGGTGAGAGTGACGCCGACGCTATTTCGGCGTCTCGCGTCGTCACGAGCCGCGTCGTTCTCTTGCGTGTCTGAATGGAACGGCACGTCACTTCTACGCCCCCGTATATTCCTCATACACGACGGCCACGACGCCATTCGACGTGTACAGCCTTGCCGTTCGCTCTCGTCACAAGGATACTGTATGCTCGCCTCCGTGAATTAGAGCACCGCTGAAAAGTCTCCTCGTGTCGAACTAAACGAATCGGTTGCACGGATTTTTGACGAGGCGACGAAAACAGCTTGGAATTGTACGATGAAAAAATGTTAATGACAGAAACCCAACGGAGAATCAAATCTGGACATGTATTGAAGCATGTAGCTGATCGAGATGGATTTCGATCGGAATAATTATTTCGTGTTTCTTAGAAAACATTTAAAAAAACGTAGTTAATATTTAGAACAAAACGTGGAAAAAACCGCGTAAAAAGAGAATTTGATGTAACTAAACAATTCCTGCCGGAATCCATTGCGAAAAGTTCCGTAAAGCCGTGAATCGGACTACAGATTGGAATTGAGATTGGATTGAAATTCGACTAATTAAAGCAAAGTTCGCTAGTTAGTTTTCTTTATTCTGATTGATTTTTCAATCTAATCTCAATTCCAATCCGTAGTCTGATCACGGGTTAATACATGCTCGGAATAAAGAAACAAGCGAGCGAAGAGCCGACTGCGCGAAAGCTCACGTTTACTCTTCTTCATTTTAAATTACTTTATTGCTAATTTAAAAGCTCGTTTCTCGCTCAAATCGAAATTTTATTGAGAGAAGAATTATCGTCTCGGGCAATGCGCTAATATGGGTCCACGTAACAATTCGGAAGATACGCGATAACAGTTCATTCATCGAAACACAAGAAACGGAACATTCGGCGTACGTTAAAACTGTCTCGCTAAGTATATTATACGTTATCGTCAAATAAACTAATTCAACCTAAGTGATACGTATTTCAAAAAAAGATATGAAATCTTTAAATTGCGCCAATTGCAAAGAAAATATATACACTTTGAAAAATAATTTTGCAACTACTTTTAAAAAATGAAACAAAATTGTGTTACCTAACTCATCCCAAGTGGTATGTATCTTTGTATTCCTGAGAGTCTTTCTATCAACCCAAGTGGTAATAGTTTTAATTCTCCTTGATAAAATTATAATATTACAAAGAATTATTTTAATCACAAAGAATTAAAGAGGTAACATTATAAAATAAAAATATTTAATTAAAATAAAATAAATAAATTTTTCTTGTAAAAAACTTGGCGCTGCTTTTTTAAGGTTTAGAACCTTTGCACAAGACTTTCGTATGGCAACGTAGTGTAACGAAACGTGGGTCAACGCACAAAAAACGTATCGGTTACGGCGTTAAGCGTCGTCTACAATGGCAGCAGGAGTATGCAGTAAGACGTAAGCAGTAAGCTATTCTATTGACCAATCACGGTCGATTATTCTTGAATTTGAAAAATCCCATTAGTCAATAACTTACTGCTTACGTGTCTTACTGTATACTCCTGCTGCCATTGTAGATGACGCTTTATACGTCAATACGTTTCTTGTGCGTTGATCTACGTTACGTTACCATACGAAAATTTTATGCGGAGGCTCTAACCGATACGTTTCTTGTGCGTTAATCCACGTTACGTTACGCTACGCTATCATACGAGAGTCTTGTGCGGAGGCTCTTATCCAGACAAATTTGCATAACGCATAAACATAAGCGTAAGAAATTGATTGGTTTACATGTATATGTGCAAAAGGAAATAGACCAATCCATCTCTTTATGTATATGCTTATGCACCTATGCAAGTTTGTCTGGGTTGACCTTAAAAAAGCAGCGCCAAGTTTTTTACAAGAAAAATTTATTTATTTTATTTTAATTAAATATTTTTATTTTATAATGTTACCTCTTTAATTCTTTGTGATTAAAATAATTCTTTGTAATATTATAATTTTATCAAGGAGAATTAAAACTATTACCACTTGGGTTGATAGAAAGACTCTCAGGAATACAAAGATACATACCACTTGGGATGAGTTAGGTAACACAATTTTGTTTCATTTTTTAAAAGTAGTTGCAAAATTATTTTTCAAAGTGTATATACACTCGTACAAAAAAAATAGGGAACACTTCATAAACCCTAAAAATTAAGCTATTTTCAAACTGCTGTAAGTCGGCGAAAAATTATCGTAAAAAAAAATTTAAAAAAGCATTTTGAAGCTTGAAGTTTCAACTTTAACGCACTTTTGGTGGATTTTTAAAATTTTTTTATTTTCTTTGTTGTACGCCTTAAAAAAGAACACATTGTTTTGTTCCTTAAAATTAACTTATGTTTGACTACTTGAAACTCAATTAAAAAATTTTTTTTCAAAAAATTCAATTAACGTTTCATAAACTACATAATTTTACCTACAAAATGCTTTTTTTAAAATTTTCCTATGATTTTTTTTTACCGATTTACACGACTTTGAAGCAAAACCTGTATTTTTTAGAAAAAATGACGTAACTCGATGAAAAATCATCGTAGAACAAACAAAAAAAAAGCATTTTAAAGCTCAAAATGTCAGCTTTAACGTGGTATCGGTGATTATAAAAAAATTTTCTGTCTTCCTTGTTTGGTGCTAAAATTAAGAATGTTGATTTATTCCTTAAAATGACACATTTTTAACACTCTGCAGTTTGATAAAAAATTTTTTTTCACAAAATTCAATACAAATACCACAAACTGTAACATTTACCTACAAAATGCTTTTTTGAAAATCTTCCTACGATTTTTTTTGACCGATTTACACAATGTTGAAGTTAACTCTTTCTTTCTTGAAAAATGACATTTACCGCCGACATTAGCATTAACCAATGTGCACCAACGTGGAGGTTGTCGGTCAGATTTTGCACATCGTATGTGTGTGTGTGTGTGTGTCACAGCAGAAATAAGGACTCTGCAGCTCGTCATTTCTGCAGTATTTAAATGACAACCTCCACGTGGTGCACATTGGTTAATGCTAATGTCGGCGATAAATGTCATTTTTCAAGAAAAAAAGGGTTAACTTCAACATTGTGTAAATCAGTAAAAAAAATCGTAGGAAAATTTTCAAAAAAGCATTTTGTAGGTAAAATGTTACAGTTTGTGGTATTTGTATTAAATTTTGTAAAAAAAAATTTTTTTATCAAACTGCAGTGTTAAAAATGTGTAATTTTAATCAATAAATCAACATTTTTAATTTTAGCACCAAACAAGGAAAACAGAAAAATTTTTTATAGTCACCGATACCACGTTAAAGCTGACATTTTGAGCTTTAAAATGCTTTTTTTTTGTTTGTTCTACGATGATTTTTCATCGAGTTACGTCATTTTTTCTAAAAAATACAGGGTTTGCTTCAAAGTCGTGTAAATCGGTCAAAAAAAATCGTAGGAAGATTTTCAAAAAAGCATTTTGTAGGTAAAATGTTACAGTTTGTGGTATTTGTATTGAATTTTGTGAAAAAATTTTTTTTATCAAACTGCAGAGTGTTAAAAATGTGTCATTTTAAGGAATAAATCAACATTTTTAATTTTAGCACCAAACAAAAAAGACAAAAAAATTTTTTATAATCACCGATACCACGTTAAAGCTGACATTTTGAGCTTTAAAATGCTTTTTTTTTGTTTGTTCTACGATGATTTTTCATCGAGTTACGTCATTTTTTCTAAAAAATACAGGTTTTGCTTCAAAGTCGTGTAAATCGGTAAAAAAAAATCATAGAAAAATTTTAAAAAAAGCATTTTGTAGGTAAAATTATGTAGTTTATGAAACGTTAATTGAATTTTTTGAAAAAAAATTTTTTAATTGAGTTTCAAGTAGTCAAACATAAGTTAATTTTAAGGAACAAAACAATGTGTTCTTTTTTAAGGCGTACAACAAAGAAAATAAAAAAATTTTAAAAATCCACCGAAAGTGCGTTAAAGTTGAAACTTCAAGCTTCAAAATGCTTTTTTAAATTTTTTTTTACGATAATTTTTCGCCGACTTACAGCAGTTTGAAAATAGCCTAATTTTTAGAGTTTATGAAGCGTTCCCTATTTTTTTTGTACGAGTGTATTTTCTTTGCAATTGGCGCAATTTAAAGATTTCATATCTTTTTTTGAAATACGTATCACTTAGGTTGAATTAGGTAACGCAATTTTGTGAATTATTTTGTTAGGGAGAAATAAAGCTACTATACATATATCATCACTTGGGTTGAGTTAGGTAACGAAATTTTGTGAATTATTTTGTTAGAAAGAAATAAAGCTACTACCATTTTAGATTTTTAGATTTACAACATACATTGCGCGTGTACTTGGCGCCTTTTTTTACCTTTTTTGAAAAAGGTAATTTTGTACTGATATCATGCATTTTGTAGTGATAAGCAAGTATCGGCAAAAAATTTCCATTTTTTATTTTTTAATTATTTACAAATTGACAATAACAACTAATTAAATTTTTATTAAATTTATATATATATAAAACCTCTTATTTTTTACAAATATACATATATGTGTATTTATATTCGTATTATATAGAGAATCGCTATAACATTAAATGTAATAATAGTTATAATATAGAACTATTGTCTCCTATTTTTGAAATTTATTAAATATGTATTGATTAAATACGTATTTATTATATTTAATGTTATTCTTGCAATTCTCTATGTTAAGTGGATATAAATACACATATATATCGTATATATAACATTATATATATAACATCAACATGTTTTTTAAATCATGTTTATCTGCAATAATTAAATTATTTATATTAAACCAATTATTATTTTTAAAATAAAAAATTTACCTGACAATGTGATTATTCCTTATCCACTAATTATTAAATTTTCAAATAAGTAATTATTTATGTATTAAAAACACATGAAGAATATAAAACGGTGCGAAACTGGAAACTACTGGAACAGATTCGGGTCTGGACTATAGTTATTTATTGGTTCGGATTCCTTGACTGCTTGAACAGATCGACTAAGAAAAAGTTTATTATAATGGACCATTTTCCCGAAAATATTACATACATGGATCCAACTTGTATCAAACCTATGAATATTAATACGTGATTATAATCGATATAATTGTATATATTTATTTTTGTACAGTTATGTTCAAGAAATGACAAGAGATGATACATCTAATATTTGTAAATAGATTTCTGTTAGAGGATCTGATCATGGATTAATATTTTAATACTGTTTCTGATTGTTATCGGAATGAATTAAAGTATGGTTTTGTATTTTCATATTGTAATTATTATATTCAAGTCATTAAACTATTTATGTATTTTTATTTTTCCTCCAAATGTTTGCGAAAACTTAACTATTTAGTAGAGCTACATAATCGAGTAAATGAATTAAATATTATCACATAACTGAATGAATTAAAATTACAGTCCTTAAAAATACAATGTAGCTAATATATATTAATTATAAAATAGATTATAATATATATATAATCAGCTGTTTTATAATAAATCAATTGTACGATGAAACAAAGTTATTTATCTGGTTATAATATTTACAGTCCTTGAATCTGAATCCTTTAAACAAAATTGAACAATTCGTTGAATCTAAGATCAGATTTTAGCTTTCTTCCTATTTTTATCCGACACTGTATACTTGTTGTAACTTTTTGTTGGATCAAAAGGTTCCCATCTACTCGCTGGAAAAATGTGTTTGTTCCTCTCGTACCATGATCTAATGAGAAAAACATAAAAGAGAATTATACAAAGTATTCTTTTAATAATAAATACCTAAGTAAAACTTTTCCGACATGTGATTCCTCGGTTTCGACAGAAGCATTGTGCATAATACGAATATCATCGTGAACGTCAAATGTGAACAGAGGCCCGCTCTTTCCTCGTGCCTAATCGCAATATTACATACATTAAAATAACATGCCAACATTGTGATATTGCTTCATAAGTTTTATCATTTAGTATATTTACCTTAGTTACAATAAAATCAGTTATAGTTGCAGTAAAACGTATAATGGTGCGGTAATATAAGATTCTCTTTGACATACATTAACTGATCTGCCATTACTGTTTTAAGCTCGCTGAATTCACGCCTCAGAACTTCTAAACATCTCTGAAGAACCTAATAGATAGAATTACCTGTGTGTGAAAATTTAATTTATGCAGCAGAACATTATATATCATGCCAATGTTACTCCAAAAGTGACACTAGAGTATTTTAATAACTTAAACGTTCTCTAAACCACTGAGACATTCACCTTTCTTCATTATAACACTCCGACGATGGTCAGATCCATCCCAATAACTGAATGTGATCTCAATTTCTTCTTCCTTTAACGCGTTCTGCTTTCTACCCCATTCTTGTCTCAATTCTTCCCTAAGTTTATTTTCCTCCTCGTCCCTTTCCCTACTGGCAAAAAACATGTATCTACATCTGGATTTTTCTAAATCTTCTTAATCACAGGGCCCTCAAATTGCACATTTTCTGACTGCGGGGATTTTTCGGCATTGTCTTCGTCAGAAGACATCTCAGCTTCATCTTCGTCTTCGTCCAGATTAAAAGACAAAGCTTGAATCTGTCTCTTCTGTTTGTTCTTTTCTGTCTGCTTCGCCGCTAGTGCTCTTTCCTTTTCCTGCTCTTTTTCACGTTCCTTCTATCAAAGCATAAAATACATGCTTTAATAAAATAAAAGCATAAAATACATAAAATACAATATTTTTATCTTTTTCTAACTCTTAAAACTGGAAAAGAATAAAAAATAAGTTGAACCGATAATAAAATAACTTACGATAATTCCTTCGCGCGTAAACGGGATTGATCTCCTCGGCATCAGCTCCCTGCCGTCAATATATACCTGTGAACAGGCTCCTTGATCTCCTCGGTATCAGCTCTCTGCTGTCAATATGTAATACCTCTACAAAGTAAAAATGTATTGTATAATCAGAATACTAGCAATGTGCACAACTTCATTTGAGGTTATAATTGGGTACAACATTCATCGCACGATACTGTTATAATTGCAAATCGGAAACGTACCTCGAGTCCAGCTCTTCTGCGATCAACGAAGTCGGGATCGAACGTGTCAGTCGTCACTTTCTGCCAAGCGTAGAGAACCTTCTTTTCCGGCAGCGGTGGTAACACGATGTAGGGATACGAAATCTTGGGATGAGCACGAAGCAATTCAATTTTCAATTCAGTATATCGCCGGCACGATTACGGTGTTACTGCCGTTTCGCGTACGCGCGTATGCGCGCGTTGTCGCACCTTAAGGTTGAGTGTCAATACCGCGATTTTTGACGCTCAAGCCGCGCGATTGCAGCCGCGCGGCACTAATCGCGCGACAGCAGTCGCGCATACTGTTGTCAAAAGCGCGATGAGAGTCGCGCAATTTCACAAAGAAAAATAATTATTCTACAGCTAAGGAAAGGAATATTTTATTTCTTTTAAGTAAGTTTTCTTATAACGAAAAATATTTTCTTACTAATAGTTTTCAAATATCTTGACACAAGTCTTTGAAAAGCCAGAATCTTGTTTTGAGTGAATGTAATACTTACAACGACTTTTTATGGTAGATTTCCGGATACATAACCTTATCAAATACTTGAAATACTTAATCTGCAAATCTACAATAAAGTCATTATAGAATGATTATTTTTCTGTGTGCAGTTTTCGATGAAACATGAAGGAAAAAACTTTAATGATTCTTCTTGCTATTAAAGAAGAAGAAGAGGAAGAAATGATATTATTATTATTTTGTGAAAGCTATAGGAGTGCTCCAAATGATTTGCTTATTGCGAGAGGAACAGACAAATTTCAAAAAATTTTATAATTTTTATCTTGTGGGTCATATAACCATTTATAGTTGTTCACAATTCACACAGCATAAAATCATTCATGTTGTGGAACGTTAATTTAATTAAAAAGTAGAACTTGCCAAAATATTAGCGACTAAACTGCTCCAAATACAATTGAGTGAACTGAGCCGCGCGGCTAGACTGCTCCAGGAGCAGTTGAGTCGCGCGATTCTGAATCGCGTCGCCACAATCGCTAGAGTCGTACGACTAAAAACGCGGGATTGGCAATAGTTCCATTGTATTACATGCAAAGCAGACATTAATCAAAGACGCGCGGCTGCAATCGCGCGGCTTGAGCGTCAAAAATCGCGGTATTGACACTCGACCTTTATACCTCGCGACAGCGTGCGGCTCGTGCAAACGTTAACGCGCGGCTGCAATCGCGCGGCAGAAACGCCTCGTGTGAACAGGCTCCTTGATCTCAGTATCAGCTCCCTGCTGTCAATATAAAAAATAATATAATAGGTTATTAACCTGTATGTATAAACACTCACGTAAACGTAGTATAAACAGTAAATAAAATAGTACAAGTATAACAGTAATATATAGAATAAGATAATTATAGGATAATTACATAAAACAATTACCTTGAATTAATCGTCGCGTCGCGTAAAGAGTCACGGTCGGTCTCGCTCCGCGCGTATTACCGTATCTCTCTCGAGATAGGTTATAACTGATGAACTGACTGACACTCTGACAGCGCGCTAAACGAACACACTTGTCTGCACTGCACTGCACTGCACTGCACTGCGATACTAACGCTGCTAGCCGCCAGTGTCGAAAAAGTGAAAGTGACGTTCTCTGTTTGTTACATGTATGTTATAATGAATGAGAGCGGTTGACGTAGAAAGTATGGAAATAAAAATAATACTGCTTAGGTTTTTTCGAGATTTTTGGAGATACAAATATTACTTACGTCCACCACTTGTTACTTAGGTTTTTTCGAGGTATAATACTACTACTTTGTTTTTTTTCGAGGTGAAGATACTACTGTTTAGGTTTTTTCGAGATTTTTGGAGATACAAAGATTACGTCCACCACTTGTTACTTAGGTTTTTTCGAGGTATAATACTACTACTTTGTTTTTTTTCGAGGTGAAGATACTACTGTTTAGGTTTTTTCGAGATTTTTCAAGATACAAAGATTTCGTCTACCACTTGTTACTTATATTTTTTTAAGGTATAATACTACCACTGTTTTTTTTTTTCGAGGTAACAACATATACACTACTATGCGTGTACTTGGCGCCTTTCTTTACCTTTTTTTTAAAAAAGGTAATTTTGTACTGATATCACGCCTTTTTGTAGTCTATAATACTCGTAAATGCCATGTTTAGCATGTATTTTCCAGGTGTTAGTTCATAATCAAAGTAAAAAACGATAATTTCCATTTTCTTTATGTATTTGTAACTTTGTATAATATTCTTGTTGGTTTCATTCGTGGTATTATGTTCAATCAATGTTACATTTGTGATATTAAAATCAGAGTGCAAATATATGAAACTTGATGCATTCTTAATCGTGATGTTTACTTCAGATGTACCGTAGAACATATCTTCTTCGGCTGCAAGTTCTAGTTGTATTTTATAATGCTCCGGTACTATATCCGGTAAATGAAAATTATCTTCATAGTGCGAGAGCCCACCGCAAAAATTTGGGTCCATCGCTTTTATGGATAAATTTACTTGCAAAAGGTAGTTTATAAGTCGTATTATCATAAACGATTGTCAGCCAAACTCGTACCCTCTGCGTTATGAGCAATAAAAATTTATTAACAATTGGATTTCTAAGCGATTTGGGTCCATCGCTTTTATGGACGAAACTTGTTTCATTCGAAAGGGCATCAAATTCCCTTTCAGAAAATACCCGGCTGATTTGCCCTGGCCCCTGCAAAACCCAGGCTGATCATGATTTTTGACTCAACGCGCGAGTCAGATCGAGCGTGGCGTTTGAAATGCGCGCCGTAAACAAGGACAGAGCGTCACGCTTTTATTTATACTTTGGATACTATCTAATATTATAAATTTTTAAAGATCATAATTGTTGTTATTGTTATTATTTAACGTTTATGATATTATAATATTGTGCAGGGATTATGAATATTTTTGATTTTTTATCATTATATTATTATATTTTATATGTTAATTATATACTTTTATCATTTATCATAGTTAAAAATATCATATTTTCAGATAAGAAGTATGGAACTGTCAGAGAACGTAATGTAAATTGGAATTTTGTCGAATATTTCCAAGTTTTTTACATTTTTTTTATAATTAATTGAATTTTAACAAAATCATAGCAAATACTACACGGAAAAAAATAAACTGTAAAAAATTGTCAGAAATCTGATGACTATTTACAGTTTATTATGTAACTCGGCCACGGGTAATGATAAACTCGTAATTTTTCAATGAAATAAATGAGATACTACTAACACGTCAAATGAATTTTTGATATGCACATCAATGCTTTTTACAGTGTATAATAATATTAATATATATTCAAACAGTAAGATTAGATGTTCATACATCAATTTATAATAAAAATTCAGTAAAATGACTAAATTACAGTGCTAAACAGTATCTTTTATTGATAATTTTATTATTTTTTGCATATTATTTTTTTCCGTGTAGTATTTCTTCAGCGATTTTTACTAAAAAAATCCTAGTACGTGTTAATTGTTAATTTAATTGTTTATTTTTGTTTATTAATTGTTTATTTTTAATTGTACAGTTTGTAATAGGAATTTTTAATTAAGGTTAGACTAAATGAACATTTCTCACACGGTACAGTTACATTTATTGAAACAGTATAAAAAAATTCGGAATGAAATGTTTCAGAAATAAAATTATACAGTAAGAAAGTTACAAATAAAGTAAGATTAAATTACAAACTGTACAATTAAAAATAAACAATTAATAAACAAAAATAAACAATTAAATTAACAATTAACACGTACTAGGATTTTTTTAGTAAAAATCGCTGAAGAAATACTACACGGAAAAAAATAATATGCAAAAAATAATAAAATTATCAATAAAAGATACTGTTTAGCACTGTAATTTAGTCATTTTACTGAATTTTTATTATAAATTGATGTATGAACATCTAATCTTACTGTTTGAATATATATTAATATTATTATACACTGTAAAAAGCATTGATGTGCATATCAAAAATTCATTTGACGTGTTAGTAGTATCTCATTTATTTCATTGAAAAATTACGAGTTTATCATTACCCGTGGCCGAGTTACATAATAAACTGTAAATAGTCATCAGATTTCTGACGATTTTTTACAGTTTATTTTTTTCCGTGTAGTATTTGCTATGATTTTGTTAAAATTCAATTAATTATAAAAAAAATGTAAAAAACTTGGAAATATTCGACAAAATTCCAATTTACATTACGTTCTCTGACAGTTCCATACTTTTTATCTGGAAATATGATATTTTTAACTATGATAAATGATAAAAGTATATAATTAACATATAAAATATAATAATATGAAGGATAAAAAAATCAAAAATATTCATAATCCCTGCACAATATTATAATATCATAAACGTTAAATAATAACAATAACAACAATTATGATCTTTAAAAATTTATAATATTAGATAGTATCCAAAGTATAAATAAAAGCGTGACGCTCTGTCCTTGTTTACGGCGCGCATTTCAAACGCCACGCTCGATCTGACTCGCGCGTTGAGTCAAAAATCATGATCAGCCTGGGTTTTGCAGGGGCCAGGGCAAATCAGCCGGGTATTTTCTGAAAGGGAATTTGATGCCCTTTCGAATGAAACAAGTTTCGTCCATAAAAGCGATGGACCCAAATCGCTTAGAAATCCAATTGTTAATAAATTTTTATTGCTCATAACGCAGGGGGTACGAGTTTGGCTGACAATCGTTTATGATAATACGACTTATAAACTACCTTTTGCAAGTAAATTTATCCATAAAAGCGATGGACCCAAATTTTTGCGGTGGGCTCTCGGACTATCAGTGGAAGACTCGATGGAAGATTCAGTAGGAGACTCATTGTTCCCATTTTTATCAGGATAAGCGTAATAATGTTCTACTCTTATAAATATAAAGATGCTAGTTAATAGCAGTTGTAATAATCTCATGGCAAATCCAAATAAAGTTTAGTAGTGTTTGCGAAAACCTATAATGTTTGTTAAAAGAAAAAGAAATACAAACAAAATGTAATGTAAATAATATTTCCAGACAACACACATATGTATCTGAAGAATACCTTAAACGCCCCAACGTCCTTTAGACATACGTGTTGTCTGGAAATTAATTATAAAGAAGAAGAAATACAATTACAGCTATTATTTTATTAAAATAATTTATAACATATTCAGAAAAAAATTAATAATTTCTATCACAGATCTTGGCTCATAATATATTAATATTGTGTTTATTTTTAAAGCTATATATTGTTAGAGCTATATATTGTGATACAAGTATGTAATTTTCAGAGAATCGCACAATTTTTTTCAAAATTTTGAAGATTTTGTTTTAGAATTTAATGTTTAATAAAGGAAATATTTTTTTCATTAAACTTGTCTAACGTGCCGCAAAATACTAATTTTGATGTATATTGTGTATATACATATGTAAAAGTATTATTCGTATTAGAAATAATAAAAGTGAGAATATCTTTCAAAATGTCTCACGGGAATAATTGCACCCGAAAAAGTCTAAAAAACCAACACAGTTACATCACCGACCAAGTATAAGTAACAATAAAAAAAAATACATATTTGCTCGCAAAAGCACAAACATATTCATCTGCGAGAGCATATATAAATGATATTTAATCTAGCCAAATAAAAATAATAATTTTTCTCTGTATAGAGTAAAATTGATAATTTTAATCATATTTATGTAAAATTTTCCTTATAAGATAAAATGGAGATATATTCATATTTCTTTTATTTGTATATTTAAAAGTGATAAATATAATTGTTCTACTTTGGTAAGTTATTCTATATGATGCAATTTTGTGCTAATAGATGTCTACAGCTTATTCTAACAATTAACAACAATTAACGCTTACAATTACGAACCGTCAGTGTCAGAAACGTTGAATCGCGCGATCTTTCCGTTTCGACAGATCACTCAGAACTGACGATAATATTGACGACGACGTGATACATATCATAACAAGTATGTAATGTCATGTAAACAGATTCTCTAAGACCGTTAATAGATTTTCTATTTTCCTATTGAATTTCAATATAGAACATCAAATAAACTTGCATTTTATTCTTTTACATCGTATAAAATTACAATTCTTAAAAAGTTTGTAATTAATTATAATATTTTATTATTTATATCTTATTATGTAAAAAATTGTTTTTTCTACGCTGTCATGACTATTGAACATTCTTAATAAGTAAATTTCAAGGAAATCTGAGTTTATTGCTTTATTTTACCAAATTTAGAATTTAGAATTTGTAACATCTGTTACAAATTCTAAATTATATAAAGTGGTATATATTTGGTAAAACAAAGTTATGAATTTAGATTTTTTGAAATTTACTTATTAAGAATGTTCAATAATTATGATAGCGTAGAAACAACAATTCTTTACACAGAAAGAAAGAAACAATATATTAACTATTATAATTAATTACAATCTTTTTAGGAATTGTGATTTTATATAATATAAGAATAATATGCAAGTTTATTTGATATCTTATATATATGAATATATATACATATATATATATATATATATATATATATATGTAGGTCCAGAGGTATGTTTCGGGACTGTTTATGTTTTTTGAAATGTACAGTCCTGGAATATAACGCATATATATGTAATCAGATTCAAAAAACTGTCCCGAAAATTGCCGTAGGACATGAATTTTTTCCAGGACAGTCCTGGAAACTGCCAAATGTCCCGGAATATACCGTTATCAAAAATAAAAGTCCCGGAACATACTTCCGGACCTACATATATACACACACTCACACACACACAGACAGAGTGTCTCAGACCACCCGTGTGTGAGAGCGAGAGAGGGGCGAGAAAGGAAGAGGGAGAGGGAGAGAGTAAGAAAGAGAGGGAGAGAAAGAGAAAGAGAGAGAGAGAGAGAGAGAGAGAATATCAAAACCAGCCAAATATATCTGATAAAATGTTTACTTTTAATTGCTTTATTATATTTATGCACAAGATAATAAAACGGTACAATTGGTATATAACATATATAATTACATTTAAAGAAAGTATGCGATTTGCGATGTGCAATTGTATATTTCTTTAAATATAATTACATATTTGTTTAATATAAACAAATAGATCCGCACACCCCAAGATTATATTGAAAATATTAATAACAAAATATTATCAGTAGAAATCATTAATATAAAAATATTATAATATATGCTTATAATATTTTAAATTTAATGCCAAATATCTGATGTAGAATAATATTCATTATTAATAAAATCTGTCTATATAGATGCTGAATATAAATACAAATTAATACATACAGTTCATTTTTGAAAGCTTTGTCAACTTTGGGATCTATTTTATAGACTTTAAGGATAAAAAAAGTAAGCAGCTATGTACAAACCAGCCAAAATTTTGAACGTATTCGATAGTTTGCGATAAGATACTGTAAGACATGTATTATTGCTACACAAGTTATAAACACTTGATT